>NC_091169.1:46375069-46420069 GCF_040958095.1 Procambarus clarkii | reverse complement strand
TAGAAAAGAACATAGATTCTGGTAGTTATTGATAACACTAATATTTAAAAAGGCTAGCTACAAATGAGTCTTTTCTGGGGGAGCCCCTTTCGGCTCCCTAGAGCTTATCCAGGCTGATATGCTAATGTCAGACTTTGGCATCAGTCATGTGTATGGAGTTCTGTGGGCCTACCGGGGACCACGAGCCAGAACCTGGCCCCCTCAGAGAGGCATGGGGAGCAATGGCCTATAGAAACCCCCGTGTGGTTGGAAGCATTCTATGTCTGCCATCGACCGGGTCAGGCACCCAGAAATGTAAGCATCCAAAAACAAACCACTATTCTGGTGAAAATTGCTACCAAAAGCCGAACAAGTGGATAGAACTCCCCAAAAAGAAACAATCAAAACAAAAAGAAACAGTGTTCACCAGCCCCAGTGTTTCCACCACTCGGTACCTTGTCCACTCATACTGAAAAACACTGGCGAGTTCACCTTTCACATGGGCCAGCCGACTGACACAGTATCAAGAGGTGTCTATACCCCTCTATTGTTCTCCAGCTACTTGCTGGCAGAGGACTTCAACCACACGCTGATCGGGATCACAAACAACCATATAAAGGGGTAGTTAACCCATGGCAGAAGCCTCTAGCAACCGACTAGCAGCACTTCACTACAGGCATCTCATTGTTGTCCGTTACTCTCCCAAGCCAATCCCAGGTACGTCGATCTATACCAACACTGCGTATATTAGCAGCTAACACACTGCTCAGATACACGGCGGCTTACTTAGTCTTCTTCCAGGACCAAGCTGAGAGTACGTGGACTGCCCAAGGCAGTCTACCCTCCTCAGTATGACTGCTGCCACACGTCACCTCTATGGACATAAAACGTCATCCGTTAAATGGACGGTACACTGGCGAAACCATGAGGTAACACTCATTCCCGGGAGAGTTGACATTATGCTCTGTAGCACAATCTAGGTGGCACTGGTCTTGATACGCCCACCACCAGAGGTCATCCACAACGACCGCTCTGTCTGACCAAGGCAGGAAACAGGAGCTATTCATTACTGCCACACCACCACCAATAGATGGCGTTGTCCACATAGCGTCCAATATGAAAGGGGGGGGGGGTTGGAGTGCAGACCCATAGATGGCGCTGGAATTGCCACTCTACACTCCGACGAATGTGATGAGACCATAACACTCCCCCCCCCCTCGCTAGTGGCACCTTCGACCCAGAGTCCTGCGAGTTTCATTGCTTGTTTGTGACTCGGTTATCCGGTCTTATGCTGACTATGCGGGTGCAGGCAGCACGGGTGTTGCACGTTGGGTTCAGGTGGTTGCAACGCGTTTGGTTGTTTGCTCCCCGGACACCCTGAGGCTGCCCGGTTTTGGTTGTTGTGATGGGGCTTGGAGGTTATCTTGAGATGATTTCGGGGCTTTAGTGTCCCAGCGGCCTGGTCCTCGACCAGGCCTCCACCCCCCAGGAAGCAGCCCGTGACAGCTGACTAACACCCAGGTACCTATTTTACTGCTAGGTAACAGGGGCATAGGGTGAAAGAAACTTTGCCCATTGTTTCTCGCCGGCGTCCGGGATCGAACCCGGGACCACAGGATCACAAGTCCAGCGTGCTGTCCGCTTGGCCGACCGGCTCCCCCGGGGGGTGTTGGTTGCTTTGGTTTTGTTCCTTCCTCGGCCCCTTATCTTTCCCCTGTTGTACATCTGGGGAATCAGGTTCCCCCCCCCCCCCTCTTCCTCCCTGCATCCGGATCCTTTTTGTCTGTGGGTTCTGGGTTGGGGAGGGGATTCGATGGTCTTGAGACTCGGGTGGTCTCGGGGGTTTCCCCTACCGGGGTAGCGTTGGAAGCATTCGAGCCTGTTCCTCCAGCTGAGTTGTATGAATCTGTCAGTGGGCTCCCTTCTTTAGTCATTTTTCGGCTGCCCCAGCCTTTTCTTGTGAGGTTGGGGCTTTGGGGGGGACGACTCGGTTTCAGAGCCTGCCGTGGAGGTTCTCGGGGTTGGGGAGGGGCTGACTTGGGGGGGGCCTCGGGCCCCGTTGGACCCTGCCGGGGTTTTCTACCCTCAGTGCGGGGCTTGTGGTTGTGGGGAGTGGGGTCTTTCCTTCCCTCTCTGCATAGGAGTTCTTGGGCATCGGCCCCCTCCCTGGGTTTGGATCCTTGTCCCTTCAGGTCCATTCGGTTCCGTCCTATCGGTGGGCGGTGGGTACTTTTTTCCGTTTCTACCCCATTTTCTCTGGGGCGGGACTTCTCCTTCATGGAGGCATGGAGGGGTCGTGTTCCCCTATTATCGGGGTTTCTGCAGGACTTTTGGTCTCGGGTGCAACTGTGGCTTTCTGAGCCTTCGTGATTTTGTTGCTTCTGAGAGATCTCGGGGGTTCAGGAAGGTCTTCAATTCTTCCCGCATTGTTGGAACGTCTGTCGTCTTCCGGTGAGGCTTACCTCCGGTCCTTTTTGGACTCATTGGTCCTCTCCTGTGCTTCTTGGTTTCTGATACTCTCATTCTTTTGTCACTATATCTTCTCTCCGTGCTCTGTCTAGGCACTGCTAATATTTTGCAATACTCCTTGTTGGCACCCTCCTTGCTGGGCAGAGTTGTGCGGTTTGGACCTCATGCGTCCTGCGCATGTGCCGTGGGAGTTTTTGTTGTGGATGGTGTAATTACCTAAGTGTAATTACCTAAGTGTAGTTACAGGATGAGAGCTACGCTCGTGGTGTCCCGTCTTCCCAGCACTGTCATATAACGCTTTGAAACTACTGACGGTCTTGGCCTCCACCACCTTCTTACCTAACTTGTTCCAACCATCTACCACTCTGTTTGCAAAGGTGCATTTTCTTATATTTCTTCAGCATCTGTGTTTACCTAGTTTAAATCTATGACCTCTTGTTCTTAAAGTTCCAGGTCTCAGGAAATCTTCCCTATCAATTTTATCAATTCCTGTTACTATTTTGTATGTAGTGATCAAATCACCTCTTTCTTCTGTCTTCTAGTTTTGGCATATTTAATGCCTCTAACCTCTCCTCATAGCTCTTGCCCTTCAGTTCTGGGAGCCACTTAGTAGCATGTCTTTGCACCTTTTCCAGTTTGTTGATGTGCTTCTTAAGATATGGGCATCACACAACCTCTGCATATTCTAGCTTTGGCCTAACAAAGGTCGTGAACAATTTCTTTAGTATATCGCCATCCATGTATTTAAAAGCAATTCTGAAATTAGAAAGCGTGACACAAGTGCTGGTGTTCCCGTGTCCTTGCTCTCTCGAGTGCTTTGCCCCTCACGCTCTCCAGTCTCGTCCCCTCTCCAGCCCATGCCCCGTAGATGCTGGGGGTGTTCTGGATTGCCGCTATGAGGAGGATGCTTGGTTTTCCCTGCATATTTGCCTCTACCCAACTCTTCTCCTGCAGGTGTGGCTCTGGCCCTCTTCCTCTGGCGGTACTCCCGGATTCCTCTCGGCTATGTTGTGTCATGACACGTTCGTGCCTCCATTCTGCAGGTGAGTTTATGTGGTCGGGCGTCTCTTTCAGCCAGGCGCTGGTTCGTGGCTACGGATTTATGAACATAAGAACAAAGATGACTGTAGAGGGCCTATTGGCCCATACGAGGCAGTTCCTATTTATACCCATCCGGTCCCACTCATATACACGCTCATCACATGCTTAAGTCAACTAAGGGGCCCCACCTTCACCATGTTTCGAGGTACAATGGTGGAGGTACATGTTATGGGGTAAATGTTACACTTGGGTCATGATGTTATGAGGTGACATTGTGGTGTGGCTTGGTACTGCGGATCTGTGTTGGGATTTGGTTGTGGCGTTTTGTTTGGCCCTGGCATGCTTCTTCCTGGGGCTTTCCTTTTTCGTCTGTGTTGTTTGTTACTCAGTGGGTCCCGGCCCCGTTTTTCATGGTCTTATCTGGTTCACTCTTTCCTTGCCCGTCTTGCAATGCCTGGCTTAACCTTTCCATATACAATGGATTCTCTGTGTTCACCTAGTTGTCCTTACCTAGCTGTGCTTGCAGGGAATGAGCTCTGGGTCTTTGGTCCTGTCCCTTTCGGTCCCGTTGTTTCCTGTCTTCCTTATTCCTCATCTTCCTTCGACGCTCTTGTATCTGCATCAGGTCGATTGACCTGCGGGGTAATATTTGAGGGGTAGTTGGATTGTTTTGCGTGTCGGTTCCTCATCAGGGCTTGACATCTGCGAGAAGCCCTGTACGAGTTAATTTACGCTTGTTTGTGTTGTGTTACCTAAGTGTCAGGGGTTGTAATAGTTCTGATGTTACCTTGCCCCTCTTGTTACTCCTTGTTGTGTGGTTTAGTATGTGCTTCTTGGCACTTGCTGCTGCCTTGCAGTTACCTTTTGGTGTTTCTGGGCTTGGCATCCCCGCGGCCCGGTCTCCAGGCTTCCTCGTTGCTCGGCTGGTCGTCCAGGCTGTTTGACACCACTGCGCGCTGCCTGACGTATTACTTACAGCCTGGTTGTTCAGGTATCCTTTGGAGGTGTTGCTCTAGTTCTCTCTTGGTCACTGTGAGGGGTCGGCCTGTTTTGCCCCTTATGTGTCATGGGGGTGTGTTGGACAGTCTCGGGCCTCTGATGTTGCTGGAGTTCTCTGAGTAGGGAGCTGGGTTGTACTTTGTCCTTGTTCAGTTCCCTGCTTTTGCACCGCCCCTATGTTTTGTTAATTCCCGGCTTGCCAGGTTTGGGTTCCTGGTTTCCTGGCTTACTCTGCCAGTTGCCATTTTCCGAATCTTGCGGTGTCACTTATCACGAGTCTCGCATCGGGACCACAGTGTCTCCGATCTCCCAGTGAGCTCGCTGGCATTGGGAAGTTTTCTTTGGCTGTCCTTCCTTTTTCTTTCTGTCCCTTCGTCGGATTACTATGTTTTCTTGGCGTGGTCTGGTCCTTCTCTTGTGGAAGTTTGGGGCCGTCATCTTGCCACATACTGTGTTGCCTTGTCTCATGCGGCGCTGGCGGAGCTGCTCCGGGTTGCTTCGGTTTTGGAAGTTGCCTCGGCACCACTTCATGAATCGTATCTGGCATGGTTCAACTTCGGCCTGCTCTTGCGCCGCTTGAGCCATCCTGTTTTTTTGTGCTCTTTTCTCTTCTTGGTTTGTGGTGGCCCCTTCAGTTCAGAGTTGTTTTCAGAGGCTTTTTTCTGGTTGATGTTGGCCTCTGGGGGTCGAGTTGGAGTGCTTCATATCCTCCTCCGGTGCCTGGGTTTCGGCTCTTTTGGTTCTCCTGATAGGTTTATTCGCTTGCGGTCATCTCCTTCTTTTCTGGCGAAGTTTGGCACGGCTGCTTTCTGGAGGGGGTCCTTGGGTTGTTTGATGCTTGCTTGGTCTGGCCAGGGGTGTATCATGTTTTGTGTTCGGTTGCGGCACTGCGCCGGGCTTGGCGTGCCATGGCTGCCGTGACTGGGGTCGCACATTGGGTTGTTCAGAGTTCCCCTCTTCCCTGTTCCAGGGTGTGGTTCTCTCTGGTCGTTCACGGGGTGGTTCAATCCCGCCAACCTGCTACCTCTCCCTGTGCCCATGTTGTTCGTTGGTTGGCTCTGCGTTCCTTCGTTGATGTTCCTGGGCCTTGTCGGGCCTGTGTGGCCTTGGGTTGGCGGTTGCAGTTTTTGTCTCCACTTCGCATTAGGGGTGTATGTATTCCGCCTGCCGGATTAGATCCCTCTTGTATTCATCTTTGGGTAGGTAGCTCCGGGGAGCTGACTGGGCTCCCCCCCAGAAAACCAGCGTCGAATGTAATGAAATGCCATTTTCTGGGCGAGACCTAGATGCTCCCCAGCATCCTTCCCTCCCTCTCTCCGGTCTGCGTTTTTTCGTGTGTTTTTGACATCCAGCGTTAGAACTGAAGGGTGGATGGCCGGCACGAGGGTCTGGGGCTCCCCCTTCCCGGGGAGAGGGGAGCTGCGCAGACAGGGGCGCGGCAACGTGTGACGTCATGGTCATTTGCTTGTTTCTTTTTGGGGAGTTTTATCCACTTATTCGGCTTTTGGTAGCAATTTTCACCAGAATAGTTTTTTTTGGGACGCTTACCTTTCTGGGTACCTGACCCAGTTGATGGCAGACATAGAATGCTTCCAACCACACGGGGGTTTCTATAGGCCATTGCTCCCCATGCCTCTCTGAGGGGGCCAAGTTCTGGCTTGTGGTCCCTGGAAGGCCCACAGAACTCTATACACATGACTGATGCCAAAGTCAGACATTAGCATATCAGCCTGGATAAGCTCCGGGGAGCTTCTGGGTCTCGCCCAGAAAATGGCGTTTCATTACATTCACCGCTGGTTATTTTATATGTTGCACATATAAATTGTCTTTAGTGATTTATTTTATTATGCACTATTTAATATAAGATTTTTTTTGTTTCTTGTAGCAACACAAGACTTGAACATCAAACGGTCAGTATGATACTTGAACTGTGCATGCTTCATAGCCTCGACAGCTCTCATGCCCTATATTCTATAAGCTATAGAATATAGCCTATAGGACAAGCATGTAGAGTAGAATCTATACTACATGCTGGCCTTTTCTGCACCTTTTATCAGTGCTTCATAAATGGTAGTACTTTACACAAGTAGTGTTTTATTGCTGGGTATGCTTAACTAGTGCTGGGTGGTGTGTGTGTGTGTGTGTGTGTGTGTGTGGCCTATAGCAGTGTATATCATCTTGCCTGGTGCTTTGCTTAAATACTGTATATGCTTATACTTCTTATAGAAAATTATATGGTCCACTTTTGCTCTCCTTGTATCCTTAACACTTTCGCTCACCCCGCGCGCCACCCCTCAACTGCGCGATATGGGCCCCAGCGTGTCACGGGAGCGTGCGTTAATTCCGAAAAGTGTATACTCTCTTCAACTTTGTCACCTCAATTCTCCTTCTACGAGATTAAATTTGGTATCATTGTGTTCACAATAAAATTCTCTACAGCACTAAATGCATATAAACTCCAAAAGCCCGGCTAATTACCCGCAGCAAACAGAGAAAGTGCGAACGAGTTACCCGGGAGCGCGCAAACGGGATAAAATGTTTTCACTATTTTCACTCTGGTCACCTCAATTTTTGTCCTAGGTCTTTCATTTTGGTCTCAATGGGTTCGTAATAAAATTCTCTAGAGGAGCATTAGCATATAAAATAAAAAACCTGGTCACGCTCCAACCGCCGACGAGTTGAAGACGGGCCACGCGTTAGCCGTGAGTGAGCGCTCAGACGCCTTCCTGCTACACTCCCAATTCCCGCCCTTTTCAAGCCTTTCTTTCGCAATTTTCTTCCTGGAAGGGCCTTGTTCATGATTACTATCCATCGTGGAGTAAGCGTAGATAGTTTCTAAAGCCGCAGTAAGAAATATAGCCACGGAAAATAGCCGAAATGTTCACACGTTTGAGATGCGAGGGGAGGCGACATTGATCACAACAGTGGAGCAAAGACAATGGGCCCACGGCATGTGCCAAGCCGCCTGAGGGCCACGAGGCTCAACAAAGAAAATAGGAAGACATCAGCGCACATTTTAAAACCAGTCCCCCAAAAATCGGAAAAAAACCTGATTTTTGGCGTTTATTTAAAGTGGATGACGCAATGCTGCGTCATCCTCGGTATTACCGCCAGTAAACGGATGACGCAATGCTGCGTCATCCCCGGTATTACCGCCAGTAAACGGATGACGCAATGCTGCGTCATGCCCGGGCGAAAGTGTTAAGTCTGTGTTTTATTTCAAGTATGTAGGGGAAGTTTAAACTAATTATTAATTGACCTTAAATTATTACAGTACTCTTATTTAAACAATATTTTTCAAATTGGTTGTTTATCTTATACAGGTATTATTTTAAACTAATAGAGTCAAGAGAACAATTCATCTTGTGCTGTAATTGGTATATATTTATGTTCATCACGAGAGTATTCTTCCACAGTTCCTATAATGCTACCGTGACTAGTCAAAGCTTAAAGAAAAACCCAATTATCAGGGACAGGATGCCTCCTCACTTATTGGAGACCTAAGAGGCACAATAGTAGTCTCAGTTTTGCATACATTGTGTATCCCCCTTTAATCGAGATTAGCCCTGGTCTCTGGACATAGATCACTGTTTATGCTCACGTAGCTGTGAGAAATTGTTTGTCATGAATTTGCTCGGGTCGGTTTGCAGGCTTTAGTCCCATGTAAACCACCAATGCCGTCTGACAAGCTGTGTACTGAGACAGATGGGGTCCAGATGGGTGGTAGACGAGACTTTCCTGTAGATTTTCAACATGCTCAGCATTCCCTAGATAGATCTTTTTGCATCCACATGGAATCAAAAGCTTCATGTGTAGCTAGTTTCAATTCACTATTGTAATGCAAACAGTGAAGAGTTATGCCAGATACAATGATGTCAAGGGGGTAGAGTGGTGATTAAATCCCATTCTTATCATTGTGCTGACATTCTGTGGAAATTTGCGCCTTCATGTGCTTTCTCAACTCAAGACTTGGGAAATTTGACCCATACATTTGAGTCTGGTACCTGCCCAAGATCCCCCTCTCCTTTGCTGGTAGTGTCATCTTGTTTTGGCTTTTCTTGATATGTCTTTGCTGTATGAGAAGTTTGTTACCTGCATGCTTAATGTTGAAGCCAATAGAAATTTGATGTATTTCCAATGCGGTTTTTATTTTTGTTTTTTATCGTATATGATGCATATTTGTGTCCTTTACAATATGTATACAGTAGAAAGGTCATAATGTTCCATGGAATTGTGATGCATCTGTCAGTAATGTGTCCACAATAAATGTTTGTCACAATATTACTTGTTCAAAATTCACTAAAATTACAATATGTACAGTTTCACACACTGTTTACACATTAACACACTGTATTACACGACACACACAGTACTTCAGAAGTGAGTGATAATCAACGAAGCAGTCCAGTGCGACTTCACTCTCGATGCACCAGGTACAGATACTGTTTAGCTTCCTGTTTCTTCATTCTGTGTGCTTGCAAATAACGCATTCGTGTACACCCTTGGCTTTAGTATCTGTAGGTGTTATGTAGCCAAGCTTGTGAAGTGTAAGGTAGTCTTGAAAAGATTATAGGAAAAGATCAATTTGTAAGGTAGTCTTGAAAATATTGCTTTGTAAGGTATTCTGGAAGAGATTTAGTTATTCTTGAAAAGATCTATGGAAAACACCATCAAAGAAGCCACTAACACTGCTCATCTCTGCTACTTGTATCAGATGCATCATCACTGAACCCACTAAACGATTCATCTATGTTTCATCTATAAAAATTTGAGATAACATGGGTGGCGCTCAGATACTACTGGATATGCTTGCTCACTGCATCGTCCTCATTGGTGCTGTATTACTTGCTTCTGACCCTTGTGTTAGGTCCTTATTGTGCCTAGCTTCATCAATATTATGACCCTTATGTTCTTCAAACAATTAGGTCTGAATTTCATCAACATCAGAGAGTGATCTTTCAACACCAAGTCAGACAGGTGTTTGGGAGCCAGAGGTGCATGCGCTACCCATGGTTGCTCACTCAGTACTAGGCCAACCAACAGCCCTAGGACATTCTGGGAATTTTTTTCCAAGATGAAGGTCCCAAGAGCCTATTTCATACACAACCTACTGCGCACACATTTTGAATGGGTACGAAATATTCAAAAGGTGTTTTCTCGGTTGGCGCAGTTTCCCACCGACCAAGTTTTCTCGGTTTACGCAGCAGTGGTTAAGAGGAAATAAAGGGAAGTTTGTTTCCTAGAGTCTGTAGATTTCTCCGAACTCTGACACCGGGTAGGAACTGAGGATGTAGCAGGCATTCCCTCTGCATTGCTACACTGAGGCACTGGAAAAGAAAACTTGTTGCTCTAAGATCTCTAGTTTCAATGAGCCTGGAACCAAGATTCTCAAGAAACCTCCTTGCACTCTCTCCCCATGGTCCAAGGATCTCAGATCCTATTGGAATGAAATTGTACCAGTGATCTATTTCCCTGTACTCGGTTGACTTGTCTCTTTCTCTGTGTGTTGCTATGACTCCTACTTGGCCAACAGAGAGGTTGATGTATGTGGCTGCCAGGCTGGATATGCAAGTAGTATAGTCCCACGCCAATTGTCTGCCATTTTTCAAAGGTGCAGTACAGTACATTAATATATTTATTTTTGTGGTCTAGAATGGATTAATCCAATTTACATTACTCCTTATGGGAAAAAATTGTTCAGTACTCGAACAGATTGGCACCTGACCGGCCTTCAGGAACCATTTAAGTTTAGGTACCGAGGTTACGCTGTACCAGTCGGCCGAGTGGACAGCACGCTGGACTTGTGATCCTGTGGTCCTGGGTTCGATCCCAGGCGCCGGCGAGAAACAATGGGCAGAGTTTCTTTCACCCTATGCCCCTGTTACCTAGCAGTAAAATAGGTACCTGGGTGTCAGTCAGCTGTCACGGCCTGCTTCCTGGGGGTGGAGGCCTGGTCGAGGACCGGGCCGCGGGGACACTAAAACGCCCCGAAATCATCTCAAGATAATCTCAAGATAATACCTCTTTGTTTTATTTTTATTGTTATTGTCTTCCACTTAGGACTTGATTTAGGTATCACCTGATATTGCATTTCTCAGATATTGGGGTTTTACTTTTCTGAGCAAGTCACACTTGTTCCCAGGACCATCTGTTGTTCCCTCTTTCTTAGGTTTGGGTGGTTTTGTAGGGCTACATGTCAATTATGAGGTAGCTCAACCCTGTTTTTTTCAGATTCTGCTGCCTGATGATGGTCTAATTTAGTGGCCAAGTAGGGGTAACTGGCAGTTTGGTTACGTGTTCCATAGTCACTTGTGCTGAACGGTAGAGCGATAGCCTTTGCTTCATGCAGGTCAGCGTCCCATTTTCAACCGTTCAAATTGTTGGACACCTTCCCCCCCCCCATCCCAAATCCTTGTCCTTGTCCTGATTCCTTCGAAGTGCTTTATAGTTGTAAGAGCTCGGCACTTTCTCTTGCTAGTTCCCTTCCTTTCCCATAGTTAGGAACAGTAAGCCTGGTAGAGTTATTGAGGTCCCCCTATGAACCTTTCCCCAAGGTGTAACCCACAACAGTTCTTTACCTTCAGAGCTACCTATTTTACTGTCTAGGTGAACTGAGGCATCTGTTGAAAGCAAATACAATATTACCCAAACATTTGTCCTGCTTCAGGAATCGAACCAGAGACCTCTCGGCTGTGACCCAACTGCATTTACTACTGCTTCACAGGACTGTTAGAGTACTACATGGCATCCTTGGAAAAGCGTGACAAAATTTGCTATGATATTTCTGGCAGCAGCAGCATTGCCTGGAAAGGACAGTGACAATATTTATGCTGCACCAGTGCAAATTGCCACCATGCTCTAAGCATACTTTTTCTGAGGCTATCTTATCTTGAGGTTATCTTGATGATTTCAGGGCTTAGCGTCCCCACGGCCCGGTCCTCAACCAGACCTCCTTTTTGCCCCCCCCCCCCCCCCCCGGAAGCAGCCCATAACAGCTGTCTAACTCCCAGGTACCTATTTACTGCAAGATGAACAGGGGTATCAGTATGAAAGAAACTGCCCATTTGTTTCTGCCTCCACCAAGATTAAACCCGGAACCTCAGGACTACGAATCTGAAACGCTGTCCACTCAGCTGTTAGGCCCCTAGGAGGCACATGCTTTAAGGAGCAACAAAGTTGTTTGCTTAGGAATGCCTTTAAATAAACCGAAAGCTTTATTTATGAGTAAAATATTATGCATTACTGTTACTGTTAATTTTGGCTCCAATGAAAGTTTTTATTTTTTTGACAGGTGATACTCTAAATGGTAATGATGATGATGGGCAAACAAGCTCCTCTCCATCTCCAACGTTGTCACCACCACCACCACCTCCGCCACCACCACCAACACCTGTAACTCCTTTATCTCCTACTGTTGCATCTTTCCCAGATGATCCTTTTTCCAGTAAGTTCCAGGATGCGGGTGAAGAACGTACTGCACTTCTCTCTGCTATTGGTGGATTTAAGAAAAACAAGCTGAAGAAAACGGATACAAATGACCGAAGTGCACCTCGTATCTAGGCATGACTAGTGCCCCTTGTGTTATAAAATTGGCCACTGTTCATAACTGTTTTTGCTATATAGTGATACTCCAACAAGTGATGCATTTTATTTCTGCTTGAGACCAGGAATAAATTGCTCAAGTAATATGAAGTCATGGGAGTGGGAAAATTTACAAGGGTACTCCTCGAGTATTTTGTAAGGAGTTTAGTCCCACTATTGATGCTCTCTTTAAATATAAGGTGAAGTTGATGTTCCTTTTTTGTTTATATATATAAAACTGGTCAGCCGTGCCATTTACATTATGAAGAATATATTTTAAGTTATATTGTGTGTAGGTTTCCAAGTTCACGAACCATGATTAGATTTGTTGATTTCCTTTAATAATGCCTGCACTCTTTCAAGTACAGCAGATAGAGTAAACATAGTGCAGGGATAGTTGTCTGATTTTCTAGCTTGTCGAGTTATATTCCATTCCAAAACTAGGCATTTAACCCATGTTCATGAGATTTGATTCTATTACTTGCATTGAGATTTGATCCTATTACTTGGTGGAATGGAAACCGAGCCATAGGGATGTTGATCCTTGAAGCCAATGCAAGGGAAGGTAACCTGCACCTCCTTGGATAAATTATGATAACTTATATTTCTCATTCATTATCAACTTTTAAATGACACCGATACATCCTTTGACTAAATATTCTTAGAGATTTACAGACAACTAAACGGGAAAAATACAAATGGTGAGGTCACTGAACGTTCTTAAAATTCACTGAAAATACAAACCTATGATCAGATGCAGATTGAAACATTGGTGCTTTAAATACAAGCTGGTGTATCATGAAATTTCTAGTCAACTAGTTGATCTGGGTAGGCTTTCCTTGGAAGCACTTAAGTGTAGGGAATAAAATAACTTTTTTCCCCTTAACTATTGATTGATTTTTCCTCTAGCTACACTTGCACTGCTACTTGATATCTACAACACTGAGACCTTACTCCTTTCTGGGAGCTCCCCATCAGGGGGTGGCCACAGTTTCTCTAGAAGACTTTATCACCTTTTGCTTTTTCAATCTCTTATCTTCCTCCTCCAATTTCTTTCATTTATTGTGCCACTCCTCCCTCCCTAAATATTGGTTGTCTGCTTTACCATTTGATCCCCTTATTTCACCCTTGTACAGCATTCTTATTCAATAATTCTCAGGCATTCTTCTGGCTTGCTCATATTACCTGATTGTATTGTGCTTAAACTCCACTTTTCATTCTTTCACATCTCCCATATACTTAATATACTCACCCATATGCATCGCCTATGCTTCTTAAAAAAAAAAAAAAGTAATTTCCACTCTTTGAGTAGTCTTTATGTTGGTATTATGAATTGCCAACGTATTCTTGATAATCTTTCTCCATATTTTCCAACATTTTTTCTGGGGACAGCCCCATCAGCTCCTTGAATATCTTCTTGTTTGCATACCGGGGACCATGAGCCCCCTCACCAAGGCGCAGGAAGCAATGGCCCATGAACACTTTAAATGGGGTGTTTATATACGGAGATGTGCAAGAGACGGAAGTTTTCCTGTACTAGAGCTGCATGTGCTTATGGTTCTTTTCCCTGTTCACTTTGTAGGTACTACCCTTGTGTGGTCAGAGTTGCCTTTCCTGGGGCATTCCGGAAACACTCCCATCAGGGAATGGGGGGTTTCCCAGCCCTTGGGGTAAGCTGGGGGTCTTTGGCTTTCTGTCTTGCTCTGGGTTAGGGAGTGTTTATGGCTGGTGGGGCCTGCTCTTCAGCTAGTGATGGCACACCATTGTTTCTCCTGGGCTGTTTGGTTGCCGCTGTTGTGCCTAGGGTGTTTTGAGCTTTCACTTCTAGTACGCTTGCTTCCTGCTGGGGAGTTCTGCCTTTCACCTTACTAGGTGTGTGTGGTGCAGATCTCTGGTTCATTCTGGACTTGTCTAAACTGGTTGATTACTTGCCCCTCCTTTTGGATGACTACATTGTCCCAGGTCTGGCTCGTGCTCAAGCCAGGCATTTGCATGCTTTTCCTGGACCTCGGAGATGCTTGTTGGCTCGCAACCCGTTCTCGCAAATTCGTAAAGTCAATATTGACTTATTAAATAAGTGCATAGGTGACATACAAAACATAATAGATACCCTTAAAAAGCTTCATAGAAAACACCGACCTTACCTAACCTTGTTAGTATCTTAAGATAAGCATCTTATAGCTTTGTAATTACGAAGCAATAAGATGCTTATCTTAAGATACTAACAAGGTTAGGTAAGGTCGGTGTTTTCTATGAAGCTTTTTAAGGGTATCTATTATGTTTAGTATATCACCTATGCACGTAGTTAATAAGTCAATATTGACTTTACGAATTTGCGAGAACGGGTTGTGGCTCGCCCCCATGCATCCGGGGTTCAGGGATTGGTTGGGTGGTGGTGGAGCTACAGGCTTACTGCTTTCGAGCTCTTCCTTTGGGCTGCATCTGGCACCTTGCATTTTTACACTTGACTCAAATCGTAGTGGCCCATTTTTGTCTGCTAGGTCTTCGGGTCTTGGCCTACCTCGATGACTAACTGGTGTGGGCTTCCACACCAGTTACCTGGATAACCTGGATAACTCGGCAATTGCTCAAGCAGCTATGCAAGGGCCTGACCGTTGTCCTTCTGGTTTACCCATTGGGTTAGGTTTGGCTCCAGAGCTCTTTGGTCCATGCCTCTGGAGCTGGTCACTTCGGCTAGCTCTTCTGCCGAGTTCTCGGGGTTTGGCTCTCTGCGCTGTTCATGTTCTGGGAGTGTCCAACGTTCTGGCAGTTGGTCAGTCTTGCTTCAATCCCCTTTCCATAGAGTGGACTGTCCATGCCATTTCCTTCCTTTGGCTTTGAAGGACGTTGGGCGGTCGAATTTGGACCTCTTCGTGCCCGTTTGGTCTCGGCATCTTCCTCTTGACATGCCGCCATTTCCCGACTACAAGATTTTCATGGTGGATGCTTTTTGGCACGACTAATTGAAGTGAGGGTATCTTTATCCTTTACCCCCGGTCCAGCTGTTGCTCTGGCTTCTGGCACATCTAATAGTCTTACAGGAGGGGAGTGCTTCTGGCTCCTTGGCAGCTGTTCAGCTCGGTCTTGGTTTTAGGTGCTGCTTGCACGGTGTCAGAACCGGGCATTTTTTGTGGCTTCCCCTTTATCAAAAGGTCAGGCGAGTGGAGTTCCTCGTTGATTCTGTTCTCCACGTCTAGCGTGTTGATTCATGATCACCTTTTCTATGGTGATCAGGTTGATTACTGTAAATTTCCCACCTGTAGTTCTCTCAACGTTACCAGGACGTTGGCAGTCTTCTTCATTTTCCATCCCTCCGTTGTTGTCTTGGCTTCCATCAGGTTGCTCTGTCTTTTCTTTTGACTGTTTCTTGGTCAGCGTCTTTTACCAAAAGCTGTCAAGTGTTCTTGTGAGGTTCGGCTTGTGTTCAGGTTTCCCATTTTCTTTAGCCCCATTTCATAAGCTTCTAGCGCTGTTTCACTTCCAGGCTGTTCTTGCACCGCCTGAGCTTGCCTAGTCTCTCGGAGGCATTCCATCTTTTCTCTCTCCTGCTCATTTTTGGGGGTGCCTTCAATCTGGGTTTGTTTTTGTGGTTTTTGTTTCTTGGCTCTGATTGGGCTTGTGTTGGGTGGCAGCTGGCTCCTCCTTTGAAGCAACCAGTTTCCACAACCAAATATTCTGGTTGTGGCTGCTGGCTTGGTTCATCCGGATGTTCATATCGCACTTTTTCCAGTGGCGGTTTTCCACCACTGCCTTTATCCCCTCCGGTTCTGCTTTGGTGGGCACTTTGTGGGTTCCAGTTTCCCTGGGTCCATGTTCCAGGGCTCGTGTGTCTTGTACTCGCCTAGTAAGACTGTCATTTATCTGCCGTTTTGTTTGGCCTAGTCAGCCTACGGTCTTTCCTTATGTTTGTGTTTACACGTGTTTGCTGCTGTCTGCTGTTTTCACTCGTGTCTTGGGCAGATATTTGGGCACGAGGGGTTTGGCAGATTGCCGTTGCCCCTGATTTCTTGTGGCCTTGGGTTGCCCTGGAACGCCTGTCACGCTTGTCGGTCTTGCCATTGGGTTGGTATCTACTATGTTTCTGCCTCCCTGGTAAGTCCCCTGTTTTCTGTTCTCTGTGGGTAGTTAGCTTCAGGAAGCCAACAGAGCTTCCTCAGAAACCAACGATGAATGTAATGAAACAACAATTTCAGGGTGATCCCTGGAGGTTCCTCTACGGTCGGTGGATTTTCATTTTCCAGGACTGACGATTGACTGCCTCTTCCCTCCCAACAAAGGGGGGGGGGGAGGTAGAGCTAACTAGCAGGGGGCTGGTTTAATTTTTTTTAATAGTTCTTTTGATGATGTGGAGCATGCAGATGCTGCCACTAAGGAGACCATTTGCACTTGTCCCATTTTCCACAAAGGTGTTCCTTATTTTGACTTCTACAGTAATTAATTCTTCCATCTGTGCCTGTTGGTCTTCTGTTATTGGTAAAAACTGCGTACTCTTAAGGGTGTCCCCATGCCCTTGCTCCTACCACTGCAACCGGCATTGGGAAACAGCTCAGGCAAAGTTGGCCATACACGTTTTACTCGCAGGCACTTAATGGAGTGCCGCCCTGCTCCTTATTGTCCCTCTTCTTGAGGTTATCTTGAGATGATTTCGGGGCTTTTAGTGTCCCCGCAGCCCGGTCCTTGACCAGGCCTCCACCCCCAGGAAGCAGCCCGTGACAGCTGGCTAACACCCAGGTACCTATTTTACTGCTAGGTAACAGGGGCATAGGGTGAAAGAAACTGCCCATTGTTTTTCGCCGGCGCCTGGGATCGAACCCAGGACCACAGGATCACAAGTCCCGCGTGCTGTCCGCTCGGCCGACCGGCTCTTATGGTTGTGTATATCCTTGTTAAATGTCCTGACTTCCAGGATGTGTGCACTTCTTGCTTCCAGACTGTCTCTGTCACCTGTCCCTCGATAGAATCCTTGGTGAATCGGATACCTTTGTGCTTGGTGCATACAGTCCTCAATCTTTCCATTAATGTTTGTTTTTATGTGCAAACATTACTATTCCTAGACTTCTACAATGCTATACTTGAAGATATTCAAAATATCTTTTAGACTGAACATGTGGCAACCAGCTAGGGATAAAGATCCTCTGGAGGGAATGGATAATAATAATAATAATATTAATACTGTATGGACAAAACATAATTTCTAAATTGACAGATTAAAATTTTCAAATAAGATGCAGGTTTTACTTCTCATTCTTAAGTATGTTTTTAACAATTTTAATTCATCCAAATAGGTACTACATTTTTTGTAAGATGTTACTGATGATTTGTAATTCACCGAGGTTTGCTAGGGTTGCAAAGATTTGGCTGGAGTTCCTAGAATTTGAAGTACAGTACTATACTGCAGACCATGTATTAACAAATTATTTGGAGAAATATAATTAATATGAATTCTGAAGTTCTGAAGCGTACATTCATGTTGATATCGTGTTTATATTCATGCATCAATATATTGTGTGGAGGGGGTGCATTTATATGTATACATGTGCACACACATGTAATTACCTAAGTGTAGTTACAGGATGAGAGCTACGACATGTACAGTATTGTATGTGCTTGCATGCAAGCATGTTCATATCGGATTTTTATACACAGCGCACAGCAAGGAACTTTTAAGATAAATAATTGTGCCTCGTGTATTTTGCATTTACTTCTTAACATTTCCAAAGACTAGTATCAACTAGTCTCAACTAAAGACTCATCCAGGTATCAACCTAGTACTGCATGTGCCCTGATTAATGTTGTAAAGGGACTTCACAACTTTCTCAACAGTTGTAATAGTTCTCAAGATTTCTATCAGGCACTCCAGTATGGCTTTATGCTCTTCATAATACATCAAGAGCTTTGAGAGCTGAATAAGGATATGTAGTATATTAATGTAAAGAAAATTTAACTAGAAAGGGCCTGTAAATAGTACCACTAAAGAAAATGTTTGAGTGTAATATGTATGCTTTCACCATTGTTGTTGTTTTTGTTTAATATGCTGCATATTGGCCCAATATGTACTATACTGTATTTCCATGAAGATAGCCAATGCAGACAATGTCATATTTGAGGACATCTTGAATTTGTACAAAAAAATAGTTTTGAATGGAGTTTACAGGTATAAATCTGTTACACCTTGAAGTGTGTATACTCACCTAATTGTGCTTGTAGGGGGGTTGAGCTTTTGCTCTTTGAACCTGCCTCTTTACGTCCACTCGACCAGCTCTACTAGTTGTCATCTCTTATCATTTCTACATTATAAATTGTGTATGGAATCTGCCTACACTACTTAGTGCATTCCATTTCTACCGACATTAAAATTTTACACTCTGAATTGATTAGGTATTTGGTTCACCCACATTTTGTTCAAGTACCATTTGTGCTAATAAGTGTCATTATTTGCCCTTACGTTTTGTGCATAGTAATTATATATACAGTAAATATATACTGTATATTGGTATAAAATTCCACCTAATAACCAGAATTGTATAACTAGGCTTAATAGTTATTCACTATTTAAAAATTTATATTTAAAAATTAAAGAGTTTCCAACTGCAAGAGCTGTTGTTTATTTCTTATACTGTATCTGCAAAAATTTATCTGCACATAATGAAATTACATGATTACATTATTAAAATAGAGTATGCTGGTTACTAGATTTTAGTTGAAATTTAATAAATGTTGGTATTTTATAAACCCCTAGGTAGCAGTCATCATCAATTGTTGATTTGCTGTGAAATGCAATTTATCATGTGACAATTTAAACTGTCTTGGGTTTTCATGTATGATCCATATATGGATATAATGGAATGCACCTTGACCCATGAAAAATAACCCCATTCATACTATGAAATGATTGCAGGATATCATGAATGTTACTAAGGAAATGCGGTCATGATAATTTAAACATGTATTGTCCGAGTTTTACATGTATAATGCTAATATGGATATAATAGCTTTGTGGATAGCCGTTTGGGGCATTAGGTGATAGAAAATGAGCCCAATTATTTCTGTCCCGCCCGGGATTCGAACCCGGAATTCTCGAGTGTGAGTCGAGAATTAACCTGACTATATTACCGGAACCCCTAAATGGATTTATTCTTTTGAATAAATGTTGTCATTGTTATTGTCATTGACTAATGGGCTCAGTTGTTACTCAAATAAACAAAGACTATGAGCATTAACTCAATTGCACTAGCAAAAATATGTAGATTATAGTAGAGTTGGGTTCATTCTCAACTCGCAGTCTGGAATCCAGGGTTCAAATCATAGGTGGGAACAGAAATGACAGGACACGTTAACTTTCACCTACTGTCTATTCACCTAGCAGTAAATAGGTACCCGAAAGTTAATGAAATGTTTTGGTCGACCATTCTGTGGAGGGTCAGTAAGTAGTTCGATTTTGTGGGTACCTTGATATGAACCTACCGTATATACATACACAGGCTGCCTGTCCCCACGACAAAACAAATTAATGATTGAGGAAATAGAACTAAAAATAAAAACCTTTGGCTATAATAAATTTTTAATATAACTACCCAATAACTAGATAAATATAAATACAAATATATGTTAAAAATTGACCATTTTAATATTAAATAATCCTTCTAAATTTGAGATGTTATTAATTAAATGAAAGACCTAGGACCAGAATTGAGGTAACAAAGTTGAAAACAGAATACCCATTTTATTGCTCTTTATTAGTGCTCACGAGGGTAACGCTTTGTCACTTTCTCTGTTTGCTGCGGGTGGTATGCTGGACTTTTGGACTTTATATTTGCATATATTCCTGTAGAGAATTCTATTGCAAACTCAATGATACCAAAATGAAAGACCTAGGACTGGAATTGAGATGACAAAGTTGAACAAGGTACACACTTTTTCAGAATTGCCGCGCCCTCTAATGTAATGAGACGCCTGGGGTGACGCGGCGTTCTCTTTCTGGTAACTGCGGCCTGTTTTCATCACATCGGCGGGTGGAGATCACTGCTGTTTTTGACATTACAGTATATGCATAAACTTCTGTTGGGAATTCTATTGCGAACACATTGATACCAAAATGAAAGACCTAGCACGAGAATTGAGTTGACAAAACTGAAGAGTGTAAACATTTTATCCCTCTTGTGCACGCAGAGGGATAAAAGTTACCTCTTGTGCATGCAAGCGGTAACTTTCTCTCACTTCCTCTGTTAGTTGCGGATGGTAAGCCGGGCTTTTGGAGTATACAGTATATGCATTTAGTCTTGTAGAGAATCCTATTGCGAACACATTGACACCAAATTGAAAATCTTAGGACGAGAATTGAGCTGACAAAAGTATTCACTTTTCAGAATTTACTGCGCTCTCCCTCACGCTCCCGTGAAATGCCCAAGCCCACCTGGGGTAATGGGGAGGTTGCGTTCCCGGTGAGCAAAATTGTTAAGGAAGGAATCATTACGTATTTGCTCCCCTGATTCCATGTATGACTAACCATCCTGTGAGATGGGAATATTAAATGAACTTACAGCCAGTTTTTATCTGCACTGTGTACTCTTTCATATATAATACGGTAGCAACACATTGCTGTGTATACCTAAGCTTGTTAATAAAAAAAAAATACGTTCTATCCATCCATTAGTGGCTTTTGGTATTGTGTGTACTAGCCATCTATAAATCCAATATAGAGGGATTTATACATATTTATAAAATTTATAATCCAATAAATATGTTTGTAACACATCTAATATATATTTATGTACTTTTAACTTGAATAAACATTTTGATTTTGATTTGATTTGATTTTGATAAAAACAATATTAGGCAGTTAACCCCCCGAGCCCGAAGCTTTTGTCGACAAAGTAGCTGGGTTGAGGGATGCGAGGCCACGATCACTGTAAATATTATTTTGATCATAGTATGACTTGTAGCGTTTCTATACTTGCCAAGGGTTGTTTGACATGCAGGTAGCGGGGTGTAGTGTGGTTGGAGGGGGTGGTTAACTGGTGTGAATGTGGCTGGTCTATGAGAGGAGGGGGGGGGAGGGTGGAAGGAAGGGAAATCTGGCGCTTTGGGCCCTCCACGCCAACCCTGTGACGTCATTTACCCAGCAACGTCAACGTTGTGACGTCTTGCACCCAACCACGTCAACTGTGATTTCATGATGCAGCTACGTTAACCCTGTGACACCATTTACCCAGCCACGTCAACCCTGTGATTTCTTGCACCCAGCCACGTCAACCCTGTGTTTTCTTGCACCCAGCCACGTCAACTCTGTGGTGCCATTTACCCAACCACATCAACCCTGCGATTCCATGCACCCAACCATGTCAACCGTGTGACTATACATATCTCACCCTATTCCACCCACACATGAGTTAGCATTTGGTCCCTAATCCCTTTATAGTCCCTAATCCCTAATAGTCCCCTTGAAAGGCACCAAACCGGGAAGGCTATGTAGCACCATCAAATGTGCGGGATAATCAGAGGATTTATCACCAAGGATGCCAATACGAGAACAGAAACGCATAAGGCGAACGATATCAAAAGTATCTGAGTCGCCAAGAATTCTATCGAGGGACAAGCGACCACGGGGGACTGTCGGAAAACAAGACACACGCTCGTCCTGGAAGTCAGGACATTCAACAAGGATATGCACGACTGTAAGAGGGACAATGCAATGTGGACAATAAGGAGCAGGGCGGCGCTACATGAAGTGACCGTGAGTTAAACGGGTATGGCCAATACGTAACCTAGCCAGAGCCTTTTCCCACCGCCAGTTACGGTGGTAGAAGGAAGGCCATTGGGACACACGACTCTTGGAGTACGCAGTTTATTACCAATAACAGAAGACCAACAACTCTGCCAGCAGGCAAGGATGGAGGCATGAATAACTGGGTAAAAGTCGGAATAAGGAATACTCTTACGGGAGATGGGACAAGTGCGGATAGCTTCCTTAGCGGTAGCATCCGCACGCTCATTTAAAGAGACACCAACATGGCTGGGAACCCAGCAAAATGCAACCGACTTAAATTTACTGGAGATAAGAAACAGCCAATGTTGAATCTCGACAACCACCGGTGGATCGGATTAAAGGACCCTAACGCCATGAGGGCACTATGAGAGTCAACTACCACCACAAAGGAGGATTGACACCGGGAAAGCAGGAGACGAAGAGCATAGAGAATAGCATAAAGTTCTGCTGTGAAGATGCTAGCCTCCGGAGGAAGGCGACACATATAAGTGTGGTCAGGAAAAACAACAGAGTAGCCCGGAGCCGGTCGGCCGAGCGGACAGCACGCTGGACTTGTGATCCTGTGGTCCTTGGTTCGATCCCAGGTGCCGGCGAGAAACAATGGGCAAAGTTTCTTTCATCCTATGCCCCTGTTACCTAGCAGTAAAATAGGTACCTGGATGTTAGTCAGCTGTCATGGGCTGCTTCTTGGGGGTGGAGGCCTGGTCGAGGACCGGGCCGCGGGGACACTAAAGCCCCGAAATCTTCTCAAGATAACCTCAAGAAGATAGCCCACACCGTCAGCAGACTTAGACCCATCGGTGAAGATGGGAACGGAGTGGGAGTGAGAAGAAAAAGTGCTCAAGGAAGAGGCATTTCAGAACTGTAGGAGGGGTAAAACCTTTAGTGATACGGGTCAGAGAAGTACAAAATTTAGGAAGGGGGACCCTCCACGGGGGCAAGGATGGAACAATACGAGGAGAAACATTGGTAATATGAGCTGAAAGAGAATCCTTTAAGCGAGAAACGGACAGAAAGAGGAAGGAGGTGAAGAGGAGCAGGAACTACAGGAGGGGTAAAAGTCAAAGCACGATAGAGGCGAGAGTGAGGATGCTGTAAGGATCGCGCAAGATAGCGAAGACTGTAGCGATCACAACGATCCTGGAGAGACAAAGCCAGTGTCAGCGTACAAGCTGAGGGTAGGAGTTGAACGAAAAGCACCAGAGCTGAGGCGCAACCCAGTATGGTGCAAAGGATCAAGACGGCGAAGAGTAGAAGGAGAAGCAGAAGACTATGCAAGGCAACCATAATCGAGTTTAGACAGGACGAGAGAGGAATGCAAATAGAGGAGCGTGCGCCTATCCGCTCCCCAAGAAGTATCGGACAAAACCTTAAGTAGGTTAAGGGCCTTAGAGCATTCAACACGGAGGTAAGAGACATGGGGCGACCAAGACAAACGAGTGTCAAAGAATAACCCCAAAAGCCTCGCAGAATCTTTGTACTCAAGGGGATGACCATAAAGTAACAGAGGGACGAAGAATGACCTGCTTCCGAGTAAAAGTCATGGCACAAGTCTTAGTAATAGAGAACTTGAAGCCATGATTGGTGGCCCAAAGTGACACGGCATCAATCGCAAGTTGAAGCCGCCGTTGAAGGAGAGGCGAATCATCACCCCAACAGCAAAGAGTAAGATCGTCAACATAAAGAGCAGAGAAGATGCCAGAAGGGAGGGAGGAAAGAAGACCATTGAGGGCAACCAAAAAAAAAAAAAAAAAAAACTCAAAACACTACCTTGGGGCACACCTTCATACTGCCGAAAAGAGGCAGAGAGAGTGGCACCAAGCCTGACTCGAAAGGTACGACGAGAGAGAAAACTTTGAAGGAAGAGAGGGAGATTACCACGAAGGCCAAAAGAACGAAGTTGGGACAGAATATGGTATCTCCAAGTAGTGTCATAAGCCTTTTCCTGGTCAAAAAGGACAGCAACAACGGAGGTCTTCGCAGCAAAAGCAGTACGAATATACACCTCCAAGTTCACCAGGACATCAGTCGTGCTGCGGCACTTGCGAAAACCAAATTGAGAAGGAGAGAGGTGGCGATGGTGTTCCAAGAACCACATCAGACAGACATTTACCATATGCTCAAAGAGCTTGCAAACACAACTCGTGAGAGCAATAGGGCGGAAGTCCTATTGCTCCTAGAGCAATATTGGACCCTAGAATCCAGGGTCTCTCTCTACGTCCCCTAAGGACATACCAAGAGACCCTGGTTTCCGAATAGGGAGTACAATGGCATCGAGCCAGTCCTCAGGGACGGACGACGACTCCCAGACCTGGTTATACAGACTCAGTAAATACTGAGACGTGCACGGAGGGAGATGGCGAAGCATCTCATAATGAACGTCATCCGAGCCCGCCGCTGTAGATCAGCAGAGGGCCAAGGCAGACTGAAGTTTAGAAAGAGAAAAAGGATCGTTATAGGGAAGGCGGAGATGAGTGCGGAAACCTAAAGGATAAGATTCAAGAACAGGCTTACGAAGGAAGGAAGGATTGAGGAAGATGAGAGCCAGAGCTAACAGAAGAAAAGTGGGAACCCAGTTCGGTCGCGACCTGCACTGGATCCGCCACAAGAGTACCACGGAGGTGGAGAACCGGCGAGACATCCGGAATGAACTTGCCCACAATCTTGCGGATCTTCTTCCAGATCTGCGGCAGAGGAGTATTGGACGTAATGCTGGAAACCTAAGACTTCCAACTCTCACGTTTAGCTGTACGGATGGTCCTACGGGCCACCGCACTTGCCTTCCGAAACAGAATAAAAGAATCAGCCGTCTGCCGGTGGCGGTGTTTCTTCCAGGCTGCACGCTTACAGCGGACAGCCCGAGCACAGTCCGCATTCCACCAGGGAACGCACTTCCGTGTGCCCCGGGAGGAAAAGCGAGGAATAGAATGGAGGGCAGTGTTGAAGACAGTGTCATAAAAAAGGAGGAGGGTGCGAGGAAGAGGCAGAGAGGAGAGGTCAGAGAGAGTAGCACGGAGGGTGAATAGGCACCAGTCAGCCTTGGCAAACTGCCACATAGGGAAGGAGAGGGGAGGGTGGAAAGAGTAAAAGGAAATGAGCATGGGGAAATGATCACTTATGGAGGTCATCAAGAACCTGCCACGTGAAATCTAAGGGACAATGAGCAGAGAGATAGATCAAGACAGGAAAGGGTGCGAGTTCGAGAGTCCACATGAGTGGGCTCACCAGAATTCAGAAGAGATAGAGAAGAAGCGAGGACGAACGGTTCGAGAAGACGGCCTCGGGTGTTTGTCAGAACATCACCCCAGAGGGAATGTCGACAGTTGAAATCACCCAAAAGGAGCACCGGCTCTGGCAAGGAGTCCAGGAGGTGCTTAAGATCACGAAGGGAAAGCGGGACATTTGGGGGAGATAAATGGAACAGACTGTATACCATTTACCCACAAAAACACGGGCAGCAGATAGCAGCAGACAGCAATGGATAGGTGACGGAAGTAGCAGGGGGACGAAGGGAATATCAGATCGAATTAAGAGAGCAGTAGAGTTACGGGGGGGGAGAAAGAAGAATAACCACGAAAGTGACCAGGATGAGCACCAAGCATGGGTACCTGGAGACAAACACAAAGCGGTGAAAACTGTGTAATTAGAAGTTGGAGTTCATGGAAGTTAGCATAAAATCCACGAATATTCCACTGAAGAATAGACATTACCAAAGAGAAAGGACAGTAACAGAGAACAAGAAAGAAATAAAGGTATAGAAGAACATAGTTTATTAAAGAATCTCAGGATCAGGGTCAGGATCAGGGGAATCTCAGGATCAGGGCCAGGATCAGGATCAGGGTCGGCAAAATCAGGGTTAGGGGGCATGGGTAAATTTAGTAAGGATAGAGGGAAGGGAGCAAGAGGACAGACCAGAGACGGACTGACGGGGTCCAAAGGGGGAGGAGGGGTAGGCAAGGACAGCTGCTGGAGGGGGAAGCAGAAGGCAGGGATAGCGCCTCAGCAAGGGCAGCAACTGAGAGGGAATCGGGGGCAAAAGAAACCTCCATATCTGGGACAGGGGGGTTCGACAACTGAAATGGGAGGGGATGTAGTGACAGTCAGAGAAACGGGGTGAGGAAGACAGCGAAGCCTTCTTACCCGCTGGAGAGGAAGGAGAGGAGCCAGGCTTACGTTTCTGACTCGAAGAGACAGGCTTTCCAGTAACAATGTACTGGGCGACAGACTCAATGGTCTCAGCAGGACAAGAGGAGCGGGAGCGAATAACACGAAGATTGCTGGGAGGATGATGGATATCAGTCTGGACAGACAGGTGGCGTGGAGGGTCAAGAGACTGGGGGGAGGGTCGGGAAGAAAGGAGGAGATGGGAAAGACGACAAAGGAGATATGGTGGACTGGGTTCCTCCTTCCATTAGATTCCATGGGGGAAAAGGGGGTGAGAGGAAATGGGAGTAGAGATTTGGAGAGGAGAGGAAAGGTGGAAGGTTTGGGGGAGGGCATAGGGAACCTTACTTTGAGGTTACCTTGAGGTGCTTCCGGGGCTTAGTGTCCCCGCGGCCCGGTCGTCGACCAGGCCTCCTGGTTGCTGGACTGATCAACCAGGCTGTTGGACGTGGCTGCTCGCAGCCTGACGTATGAGTCACAGCCTGGTTGATCAGGTATCCTTTGGAGGTGCTTATCCAGTTCTCTCTTGAACACTGTGAGGGGTCGGCCAGTTATGCCCCTTATGTAATTACCTAAGTGTAGTTACAGGATGAGAGCTACGCTCGTGGTGTCCCGTCTTCCCAGCACTCTGTCATATAACGCTTTGAAACTACTGACGGTCTTGGCCTCCACCACCTTCTCACCTAACTTGTTCCAACCGTCTACCACTCTGTTTGCGCAAGTGAATTTTCTTATATTTCTTCGGCATCTGTGTTTAGCTAGTTTATATCTATGACCTCTTGTTCTTAACGTTTCAGGTCTCAAGAAATCTTCCCTATCGATTTTATCAATTCCTGTTACTATTTTGTACGTAGTGATCATATCACCTCTTTTTCTTCTGTCTTCTAGTTTTGGCATATTTAATGCCTCTAACCTCTCCTCGTAGCTCTTGCCCTTCAGTTCTGGGAGCCACTTAGTAGCATGTCTTTGCACCTTTTCCAGTTTGTTGTGCTTCTTAAGATATGGGCACCACACAACTGCTGCATATTCTAGCTTTGGCCTAACAAAAGTCGTGAACAATTTCTTTAGTATATCGCCATCCATGTATTTAAAAGCAATTCTGAAGTTAGAAAGCGTGGCATAGGCTCCTCACACAGTATTCTTTATGTGGTCCTCAGGTGATTGTTTTCTATCAAGAACCACCCCTAGATCTCTTTCTTTATCAGAATTCTTTAAAGATTTCTCACATAATATATAGGTTGTGTGGGGTCTATGTTCTCCTATTCCACATTCCATAACATGGCATTTATTAACATTAAATTCCATTTGCCAAGTGGCGCTCCATGTACTTATTTTGTCCAGGTCTTCTTGAAGGGCATGACAATCATCTAAGTTTCTTATCCTTCCTATTATCTTAGCATCATCAGCAAAATGTTCATATAATTCTGTATACCAACTGGTAGATCATTTATGTATACAAACATCACTGGTGCAAGAACTGAACCCTGTGGTACTCCACTTGTGACATTTCTCCAGTCTGATACATTGCCTCTGATCACAGCCCATGTGTAGTGGGCATACAAAGGGCAGGGCATACAAAAATTATTTTCATGTTAAGAATGGAACAATCAGTTCAATCTTTAATACACATTAGATGCATCGACTTGTGATATATTCCAGAGATGTTATATTATATTATATATATATATATATATATATATATATATATATATATATATATATAAGTATTTTCTAAAGGATAATAAGACAAGGAGAATTAAAAGTGAAACATGTTGTTAAACATGTTTATTTTTAAGAAGTTACAAACTATGACATACCTTATCATCTTAGTAAAGCAAAGATGACAACAGACAGACTAATAGCAACAAGGAATGTAGCCTATCCCAGGTAGCTGAATTTGGTTCAAAAAATATGATTCTCAATATAAAATATGTCCTAGTAATAAATCAAATTCTCCTGGGAAAAAGTTTGTATACTAAAGTGTTACAGTTACATACTTTGCATGAAAATCATAAGCTAAGATTATGACAAGTTGCACCACTGGCTAACATATTACAATATGTATAATGAGCGATGATATTAAACAACAAAATCTGCAGAGGTGAGAGCACAAATGCCAACCAAAGGATAACCATAATGCCACCATAACACACATATTTACATTATGATTCTTATGCCCCAAGATGTTTTGTTAGGATAATGGACTCTTCCACACACAGGTTTCAAAATCCCCTCGATTTTTAACCCTAAAGCCAATACATCATTGTGTTACCAGTGTAAGTAACCAGAAATCTATATACCAAAATATACATACTACATTAGATGGGAGGTTGGCACTCCCACACCTTACAGTAACAATATTAAAATTTCTGGATTTATATGTGGATGTCCGAAGTTAACATTACAGACATTCACCTCGGCACTTCATCCAACAAAACACTCGGTCAAACGTGGAAAGGAACAGGATAACAGCTGCTGGGCATTGTGGACCATGCCAGACATTCACTCAATATGTCTAGTGCAGTGAACAAAAATACACAAGCATGCAGAACAAAAGTACTGTATGGTCTATTGCCAGTTGAATAATCTTTTTTTCAATTTAAATGTTAATAATACTCAAAATTGCACAAATAAATATTTAACTATTTCTAAACACAAAACCCACTGAAGTTCATGTAAATATTGTAAATGTATACTCGTATGTCCAAATTTGTTTTTATTAATTTATTACACTGTTGCATTACTTGTACATAAACCAATGTCTTGAGATTTTTGTTTACAGCAAAAGAATAAAAAATGATAAAGGACATCCATACCTATGTTCACACCAGGACCCAAACCCTATAGAAGGTAATGGGATAAACACAATGGTATAGACATTACTTTTTTGACAGTTCATTAGATAGCCAGTCCAGACCCTCGTACAATCCTTGTCCTTGAACTGCACACGTAGCCTGAATGTACCACTGTGAATAGAAAAATATATTTATCTTATAAAAAGGTAATCTTGTAAACCGTGATAAAACATGTTTGAAACAAACATTTGCATTTTATTGAGATCCAAGCTCTTGGTAACAACAAAATCAGGATAAAATTAAAAGCCAGCGTTGAGTGTAATGTCTCACCATTTTCTGGGCGAGACCCGGAGGCTTCACAGAGCTATCCGGGCTAATATGAATGTATTAGACCCCTGGCATCAGTCAAGCGAATAGATTTCTTAGGCTTACCGGCCAACCCGTTCTCGCACTTGCTTATAGTCAACATTGGCTTATTTAATAAGTGCATATGTGACATACTAATTGATTGTAAATATTTTAGTTTACCTTGAAAAGCTTCATAGAAAACACCAACCTCACCTAACCTTCTTAGTATGTTAAGATAAGCATCTTATTGCTTCTTAATTACAATTATTACTTAACCTATGCCGTTGATAGGTAGAGGTTATGTGATATTATATGAATTATTACTGATGTGAATTATTACTTAACCTATACCGTTGATAGGTTAAGTAATAATTGTAAATAAGAAGCAATAAGATGCTTATCTTAACATACTAAGAAGGTTAAGTGAGGTCGGTGTTTTCTATGAAGCTTTTCAAGGGAAACTAAAATATTCACAATCAATTAGTATGTCAAATATGCACTTATTAAATAAGCCAATATTGACTATAAGCAAGTGCGAGAACAGATTGTACCAGGAACCGCGAGCCAGAACCTGGCTCCTTCAGAGGCACGAGGAGCAGTGGCCCATAGAACTTCCCTCCCCTCCCCGTGTGGTTGAAAGCATTCTATGTTTGCCATCGACCAGGTCAGGTACCCAGATAGGGTTTGTTTTGGGGGTTAAAAAATTGCTACCAAAAGCCAAACTGTTGGACAGAACTCCCCAAACGAGAAATGAGCATGACTTCACAACTGTCACCACGCCGCCGTTTGTGCAGCTCTCCCCTCCTTAGGAGGGCAAAGGGGGAGCCCCAGACCCCCACACTGGCTATCCACACCCCCCAGTTCTGAGGCTGGATGTCAAAACATGCGAAAACCACCGACCGGGAGGGAGGGAGGGAGGGTTGCTGGGGAGCCTTCAGGTCTTGCCCAGAAAATGGCGTTTCATTACATTCAACGCTGGTTTTCTGAGTGAAGCCCCTTCAGCTCCCCAGAGCTACTTAAAAGATAAAACAAGAGGGACTTACAGCGCTAATTATCACAACAATCTTGCTATTATCACAATCCTGGTCATTTTTATCACAGTCAGGGGTCATCTGTAATACAAGGCTGGCGCACGCTCATGCTGTGTGCGCCAGCCTTGGTACTGTGGCTCTCACACCAGAGAATAATGCCGACGATTTTTTTTAAACATGGCGTCTGTTTACAAGAGCCCTGAGGAAGCTGATGTGAACCCCGTGTAGCCACAGGCCATTTGAATCGTACCTGTCACCCTATGGCGAATATATATGCCATGCGCACGATGGGACATGTTACTCATGGCGTATACGCCATGCGCAATTTAAGGGTTAACCTGGTCAATGGCAGACAGAATGCTTCCAGCGACACGGGGGTTTCTATAGGCCATTGCTTCTCATGCCTCTCTGAGGGGCCCAGGTTCTGGCTCGTGGCCCCTGATAGGCCTAAAAACTCCATTCGCTTGTCTGTTGCTAGGGTCTAATACACTCATATCAGCCCAGATAGCTCCAGGAAGCCGAAGGGGCTCCTCGCCCCCAGAAAATACAAAACAAGTCCTTATCCGAGTAATGAGAAAGCACAATCATATACAATACAATACTCATTTTTACTCACCCTCCTGTTGCGTAATTGATTAAGTCCTAAACGATCTGTGAGTTCAGCAGCAGTCATGGCATTTGGTAAATCTTGCTTATTGGCAAACACTAGTAAGACAGCATCACGTAGCTCATCCTCGTGCAACTGTTGAAGAGGATGGCAATGAGCCCCCGTTAACTGCATGCTCTTTAAATTAATGCCCATGTTCAACAAAAATACATAACTCTGCACACCAACCCACTACCTCACAAAAATAAATACCTATAGATGTTTCTACCATTTCACATACAGTGGTACCTCGGTTTAAGAGTTTAATTCGTTTCTGGAGACAGCTCGTATTCCGAAGCTAATTTCCCCATAAGAAATAATGGGAAATGAATTAATCCATTCCTGACTACCCCAAAAACCTCACTTCAAACTAAATTTTACACCTAATTCATCTAAATAAACCTACAAAACTATGTTCAAGTTATTACTTACCCTTGCTGATGAATGCTGTAGGCGTATGGAAGATGGTGAGGAGGGGGGAGGAGGAGAGGTGTGGTGGATATGGATGACACTATGACAATGACACTATGGATACCACTTTTTCTAAATTTTTCAAACCATCCCCTGCTTGCCTTAAAGTCTATCGTATCTGCACTTGTTCCAGGGGTTTTCTTTACAAGGTCTTCATGCAATACCCTGGATTTCTTACAAATGATGGCCTCTGAAACACTATCACCCACTAACTCCTTGTTGTGTATCCAAATTAATAACTTTTCCACTTCAAGTATTTGTGGTCTTTGTTTCGTGATCGTTCTTATGCCTTTTGCCACTTTAGCACTCATAATGTCCTTTTTCTTGCCAAGTATAGTGCATATCGTTGACTTGGCTTTGTTGTACTGCATACAAAGTTCAACAACACGTGTACCATTTTCATGCTTCCGAATGATCTCTTGTTTTTCCTCTATTGTCATCCTCACATGAGCTTTCTTCCCTTGATCCTTACCACTGGCTTTCTTGGGACCCATGGTGAGATATATAATAACTTTTATGGTCAAATGACCAAAAATCCAACAAAACACTGAAAATCCGGGTGAAGAATTGACGTGGGATAGTCACCGGGCGCCAGGCACTGGAAAACTGAGGGGTGAGGGGCGACGATCGCCGTACCACCACGTGCTAGTTTGGCCTGTACACGTATCAACAAACTCGGATTCCGAGGTAACCCTCGCCTTCTGAGGCACATTTTCCGAGGAAATCCTGCTCGTATTCCGAAAAACTCGTATACAGGGACACTCGTATTCCGAGGTACCATTGTATTGTTAAGTATAGTGGTGCCTTGACTTACGAATTTAATCCGTTCCCAGAGATGGCTCGTAACCCGAAGCAAATTTCCCCATAAGAAAGTGGAAAATGAATTAATCCATTCCAGACTCGCCAAAAAATTAATTTGAAAGTAAATTTTATACCTAATTCACCCAAATCTTCAGTACAAAAGTATGTACAAGTTATTACCTTACTGATGACTCCTGTTGGCATATGGAAGATGGTGAGGAGGGGGGGGGGGGAAGGAGGAGAGGTGTTAGTGTTTGGAAGGGGAGTCCCCTTCCATTATAACATCAAGCAGTGATGACTTCTTTGGGGTACACACTGGCACGTTTTGCCTGCATTCCACTAGGACCTGGTTCTAGCTCCCTGCTTGTTTATCTCACTAGAAATCGTTCCATTGATTGTTTTTCTCTTCTTTGTAACACCTGTCTGTAGCGAGACATCATATTGTCATTAATAAGATCAACGCAACGACCTGCTAAAGCTTTATCTGGATGATTCTTTTCAGGAAAACTTTGCAGTTCTTCCCCTACTGCAACATTTTCTTTATGTCATTGCACCTTTACCAGTTTATTGATGTGCTTCGTAAGATATGGACACCATACAATCGCTACAAATTCCAGCTTTGGGCTAACAAAAGTCATGAACAATTTCTTTAATATTTCTCCATCAATGTATTTAAAAGCAATTCTGAAGTTAGAAAGTGTAGCATAGGCTCCTTGCACAATGTTCTTAATGTTGTCCTCAGGTGACAGTGACAGAAATAACATGGCAGTTATTCACATTAAATTCCATTTACTAAGTGGTGCTCCATATATTTATTTTGTCCAGGTCTTCTTGGAGGGCATGGCAATCATCTAAGTAATGATGTGGGGAAGATAAATGCGTGAAAAGAGGCAGGAGGAGATGGAATGCATACATGGGAAGAGGCAGGAGGAGATGGAATGTATGTGTGAGGCAGGAATGTGTGAGGGAATTGTGATGGAGGAAACTTCTAAATGATGACTGAGGGTTATGTTAGTGGTTGGCTGCATTACAACCTACATATTATATTTAAACAAGTACCTACATATTTTATTTAAACACTGGCAACAAATGAATTTGTCAAAGCTGTCCAAGCACAAAAATGACATACATTAAAACTAACTAAAGAAGACATTAAAAATATCATTGATTAAAACACTTACCAAAACCATAACTGGGTATATGAGAGAGACCAAATATGGTATTAGTCCCATCCAGGAAGGAGAAGAGGGATTGGATGGGAGGAAATTAATGGAGTGAAGGATAGGGTGTGTGTGGGGAAGATATCAAGAGGCCATTTGTTAGTTAAGCAGTCATGTACCTGCCACCCCACTCACCCTGAATATTTAAATATTTTTGTGCATAAAGCCACAGTTTATGTACACAATGATATCACAATAGCATGATGAGAAAATATTTTGAGCAAGGTATTTGGGATGACTTTAAAACGGGTTCGATTCCACTGTCCTACCCTAATCCTTTTCTTCCTGTGCATGTATACAGTACTGTACAGGACTTATATAAGTGACAAATAAGCAAGAAGTTAAAATTGATAAAGAAAACCTATTACACATTTGTAGTAGATTTTTCTATATTAATTTTGATTATATCCATTATACTGTACAAAGATTAGACACACTGTTTTGACGCATTCAAATTCAAGTTTGGACACCAACTTGACGAATTCAAGATGGGAAAAGATACAACTGTATTGTGGTACAGTTGGCTTTGTTCTTTACTCAAAATTGGGGAGGTTATCTTGAGATGATTTCGGGGCTTTTTAGTGTCCCCGCGGCCCGGTCCTCGACCAGGCCTTCACCCCCCAGGAAGCAGCCCGTGACAGCTGACTAACACCCAGGTACCTATTTTACTGCTAGGTAACAGGGGCATAGGGTGAAAGAAACTCTGCCCATTGTTTCTCGCCAGCGCCTGGGATCGAACCCAGGATCACAAGCCCAGCGTGCTGTCCACTCGGCCGACCAGCTCCCCAGGTTTCATTCCTGGGCAGAACAGAAATGGTTGGGCACATTTCCTTTCATCTAATGCCTCTGTCCATCTAGCAGGAAACAGGTTCCCAGGAGATCGGCAACTGTGGGGTTGCATCCTGGAGAGGGTCTGTAATTCAATCTTGAGGGACCTCGATACAGGCCTAAATTATATATGCAGGCTTCCTGTCCTTAACAAAATGATTACTAAATTATGCTATTTCTGCTGGTAAACAATACATCAAATTAAGAATTTCATGCATACCATCTTCGCCAATTCATCGGAAGCTTCAGTTATTCTCTCTTTATCATTACTGTCAACTACAAAGATGAGTCCTTGAGTATTTTGAAAATAGTGCCTCCAAAGTGGACGAATTTTGTCTTGGCCGCCAACATCCCACACCGTGAAGCTAATATTCTTGTACTCTACAGTCTCCACATTAAACCCTGTAAAATTATTAAAAAGTACTGTAATTCAAATCTTGCTCCATTTTACATTACAATATATGTCATGAAAAATATTTTTCAAATTGTATTTTATTAATATTATATTAGTCACTTCTCAAGATACTTGCCTATAGTTGGAATTGTTGTAACAATCTCTCCTAATTTTAACTTGTACAAAATTGTAGTTTTACCAGCTGCATCCAATCCAACTGAAATACAGGAAATGAGTTACTAGAATATGCAGCTGTAAAAAGTACATTACAGGCTACTTACAAATAAAACAGCACTGTTTGCCCTCAAGTGTACTTCAGCATTGTTTTTACAGTTTAAAAATTTGTTATAAATTACTTAATAATAATAATAAATTTCATGAGATATGTGAAACATCCACACTTATAAAACTTGCATATACAGTACATAAATGCAGATATACATACTGTGCAGTAGTCACAAATTCAACATTTGACCGTCAACTATCCATTACTTTAAATATTTGCCGCGACTGAGTTATGGAGGAGGAAGAATACAATTGCCTGGACCACAAAAACAGTTTTCAAAACTTTCACCAGATTTCCGAGATACTATTTATCACGTGGATTACCAGATACCACCCACAGCACTCGTATAAAATGACCATAATACTGATTGTATGGCATGAGTATTCAAATCCTTTATAAACTTTAATTCATTCTGAAAACACGTGATACATCCCTACCAAGATTAACACGCTCAAAAACATATGTTAATATGTTTTTGAGCGTGATTGAATGCTGAAGCTTCAGCATCTATTCTGAGTACTTTATCTAGTGAGCCATTTTGGGGAAGCAGAACTGGCACTGTAGGGTGAACCAGATGTCAAGTTAAGGGGTCTATATAAATGCTCATGTAAAATAAAAAGTTATATTGTAATGGGAAATAAACAAAAAATTTACAAATACCACATTGTCGGCCAGGTGCATTACCATGGACAGTGGCACCTCCCAACTTCATACTCTCTTGTAACAAATTCCTCTAAACATAATACTAAATTTGGCCACTAGCCCTCCATTCAAAATTTAAACAAAAAAACTAATGCTGAATGTAACGAGATGCCTCTTTCAAGGTGTTGACTTGAGTGGCTTCCTTCCCACTCTCACCTTTCCCCCATTTTTGCAGTTAATAGGGTCTGCTGGGAGCAGCCAGGTGGAGCCCCGAGACACCAGCACTTTCATTAAGCATTTATGCAACCACTTAAAAAGTCATTGCATCTTTCCTCAATTATGGCAGTATTGTTTACATTTATTGTTTACTTTTATTATCCTAAGAATATGCTACATGTGTGGACTAATGCGCACCATATTTGAATATATTGACGTAACACATTTGATTATATAAATGCATCAAATTACACCCTTTTTGAATAATATTATAGAAAAAGGGGGGGAGAGAACCATTGAGACATTGAAATAATTATGAAAAATTATATTGGCAGCATCTGCCACCCTATGGGGTTGATGGGGCTAGTGTGCCACAGAGACAACTCGGCACCCATAAATTCAACTTTTCTGCTCCAACATGGTCAAAGTACGTCACAATTTTTTTTTATACTGTATACTTTACCTTGAAAACGTGAGGAAACCTGATTTCAAGATATCTTAAGATTCAAAACGTGCGTGCGGTAGGTTGGATACGATATGGAGGCCTGAGGCCTCCAGTGAGCGGCAGCCATTTTGAAAAAAATCCCAGAATACCCCAGGGTCACAGGTAGCCTCAGTTCTGGTCCAGCAACCATGGGTGGCACATGTGCCTCTTGCTCCCAATCCCGTCAGATACAGTGTTGAAAGATCGCTCTCTGACGGCAAAATTCAGATCTTATTGTTTGAAGATAAGGGAAGTGATATTGATGAAGCAAGGCACAATAAAGACCTAACACAAGTGATACAGCAAGAGTATCCAGTAGAGGCTGAGCCCCAAGTCATCAGTCACCATTATCCCCACCACTCGTGTCATCTCAAATTTTTTAATAAGGTAGATTTTATAGATAAATCATTTTCTGGGTTCAGTGATGCTGCTTCTGATACAAGTAGCATAGATGAACAGTGTGTTAACAACTACCACCATGGTGTTACTAGGCCAGTGGTGGTGGTGCTTGTACAAGGAGCACGGGTGATTTTGCGTGGGAGGACTGATAATTTTGTACCACACAAACCACAATTTGTTGATTCTGATGTTGCACCTCCTTTCCCATATACAGGTCAAGATACAAGTGATACCAGGACAGAATTTTGTCATTGATCTTTTCCTAGATCTTTTCAAGACTACCTTACACTTCACAAGTTTGGCTACATACCACCTACAGGAACTAAAGCCAAGGGTGTACACGAGTGCGTTGTTTGCAAGCACATTGAATGAAGAAACAGGAAGCGAAAATCTGTGTGTGCCTGGTGCATCAAGTGCAAAGTTGCGCTGTGTACCATAGACTGCTGCTTTGGTTATCACTCGCTTCCGAAGTACTGAGTGTGTAATACAGTGTAAAGTGTGTGAGAGAGTACAGTGTAAATAAATTGAATACTGAACATGTAATACTACGACATTTTTTGTGGAAACATTAGTGACATGTATCACAATTCCTTGGAACATTATGAACGTTCTACTGCGTACATATTGTAAAGGACACAAATTTGCATCAGATACGATTTAAAAAATAAAATAATAAAAATAATAATAATAAATAATAATAATAATAATAATAAATTAGAAAGCACTGAAAAAATTAATGAAAATATATTTGTGGCAACTTGCGGGTCTTGAAACGCCTGCGTGACCGCCTCTGGGAGCTTCCTGCGCGGGCAAACACGTATTGATAACGTCACATCGCAGCATTTCCACGTTGCCACAGCCAAGGTTGTTTTTCATTTTTTTTTTTTTTTTTTGTGTGTACATGTACAGGGAAAGGTTTATAATAATATACAAAGAAAAAAAATGGGGGGGGGAGGGGGGGGAGAGACACTATTTTCTGTGCACCACCAGAATGTCACAAAGGCCGTGCAGCACGAAGGTTAACCGTTAAACTGCGCAAAACCTCATATGGTGTGTGGCATTTGAACCAGATTTTGAAATGTATGTGCAAATTTAGACAACAAAAATTTATAACTCCAAATGTTTAGAGTTAATGAAAAATCCATTCTATAGGGATTGTAGAACAGACAGCTGTGCACTCGGCTGTTAATAGGAGCCGTTCTCTTTATCAACATAACTTTTTTTTTTAAATATTCGTCTGAAATCAATTTCTGAAAATATTTTGATGAAAGTTTCACGAAGCTGAAGCCAATAAGTTGAAGATTTGTTTAATATTAAGCAATTTTTACATAATTTGAATATTTTTCGAATTATACCCCCTTCAGTGTCACACATCACATGACGTTTTGTGCAGTTTAAGGGTTAAGGGTTAAAAAGGGCAATGAGGGTAATGTACCTCTATGGTCAGGTTCTCTTGGTAGTTGTCCAACACGATAAGTGGAAATTAAAACTACACAGAAATTTTCTCAATGAGCATAGTACAAATTATGGTATAAATGGTAACTCCTCTAATATAGCTCTCATAACATTTTTAATGATCTGTATAGATGACAGCAACACTGAAAAACCATTAGTATCATGGGAAAGCCACAAAGCATATTTCAAATAAAATCCTATACTGTACTGTATTTCATATTCATTTTGAGTTAGACATGAAAAATTTATTGATAACAAAAAAATGCCCTTTTTTTTATATAGAGTGGCACCTCGACATACGATTGCCCCTACTTACGATAATTTCGAGTTACGATGTAAATTTCATCGAAAAATGCGACTCGACATCCGATGGTGTCGTCTACTCCCGATATTTGTTGGTACACGTTCGGGTCGACCGAGCATGTGGTTCCCAATCACACCGCCGACCTGCCTCAGTTTACTACAGCTGCCCGCTGAGTGACGATCGCGCCTATAAGAAATTCCGCTTTTGTGGTGATTTTCTGCATTTTGTACATTAAAGTAATTATTATATATCACGCCATGAGTCCCATGAAAGTCAGTGGTAAGGCTCAACATATGTAAGGATGACCATAGAGCAGAAACAATAGTACAGAATGTCTCTTCCTCAACAATTAAGAAAATGTGTGCAGCATGGGAAGAATTGCAAACCTTTGCTGAAACGACTCACCCAAATCAAGCTGCAATAGGTCGTTGCCTTAACCTATTCCATGACACTGTGATGCATCATTACAGACAAATGTTAAAACGAAGGGAAAAAACAAATGTCTCTTGACAAATTTGTAGTGAGACAAACAAGCACTGAACCACAACCAGGTCCTAGTGGTATTCAGGCAAAATGTAGGAGAGAGAGTACTCTAGAGAAAACATCACTGCCTGATGTGATAATGGAAGGGGACTCCCCTTCCAAACAGTAACAACTCTCCTCCTCCCCCCTCATCACCATCTTCCATACGCCATCAAGAGCCCTCCATAAAGGTAAGAGAAACTTTGGTACTGTATTGTAGTTAGAAAAAAACATTGTATTAAGTAGAAAATGTATTTGTATGTTAATATTTTGGAGGGTGGGGAACGGATTAATTCACTTCCCTTATTTCTTATGGGAAAAATCACTTCGACTTATGATATTTCAACTTACGATCCGTCTCTGGGAACGGATTAGCATCGTAAGTCGAGGCCCCATTGTATTGATCAGGTCTAGAAAACTATGATCTTAGTTTAGGAGGTACAGTGACACCTCAGCTTATGAATGCCACTATTTACAAACTTTTCAGGTAACGACCCCAATTTCTTCGTAAAATGTGAATTGGCTTATAAGGTTTGCTTCAGATAGCGTAGTTTGTTGATATGCGTATGGACGACCTAGCGCGTGGTTCCAGGTGGCACAGTTGCTCATGCTTCAGTTTACCAGTGCCTCCCGCTTAGTGACAATCACGCATGAATTCTTTGTAAAGAATTTCATTGTTTTTTACTTTTTGAGGTTTTGAACATAAAAGTAATTATTATATATCACCCCATGGGTCCAAAGAAGGTCAGTGGTAAGGTTCAACCTAAGAAAGCACATATGAGAATGGTAATAGAGCAAAAACAAGAGATCATTCGTAAACATGAAAATGGTACACAGGTTGTTGAACAAGCTAGGCAGTACAACAAATCTATATCAACGATATGCACTGTAATTGCCAAGAAAAATTACATTATAAGTGCTAAAGTGGCAAAAGGTGTATCAACAATCACAAAACAAAGAACAAACACTATGTGAAAAGTTGTCGTTAATTTGGATACACAACAAGGAGTTAGGGGTGATAGCGTTTCAGAGGCCATCATTTGTGAAAAAGCAAGGCTATTGCATGAAAACCTTTTAAAGAAAGCCACCTGGAACAAGTGATGCAAATACGAAAGAGTTTAAGGTGAGCAGGGTATGGTTTGAGAAATTGAAAAAAAGTGTCATTCACAATTGTGAGTGTTGAGAGTTGGAGGAACAAAGCGAAGAACTGACCACCGAAGAAATCCTAGACCCTTCACAAGAGGCAGCAGAGGAAATTTCTTCTGGGGAGGAGGCGGCAGTACAGAATGTCCCTTCCTCAACAATTAAGAAGTGGTGTAGACTATAGAAAATGCAAATTTTTGTTGAAACGACTCACCGAGCAAGCTGTAGTAGGCCGTTGCCTTAACCTTTTTAATGACCCTATGATGCCTCACTACAGAAAAGTGTTACAACGTAGGGAAAAACAAATCTATGAAAAGGTTTTTAGTGAGAAAAACAAACAGTAAGCCACAAGCAGGTCCTAGTAGTATACAGGCAAAATGTGTCAGAGAGAACCCAGAGAAGTCATCACTGCCTGATGTTATAATGGAAGGAGACTCCCCTTCCAAACACTAACACCTCTCCTCCCCCTCCACTCCTCGCCAGCTTCCATACGCCAACAAGTGTTATCGATAAAGGTAAGCATACTCTAGTACTTGTACATACTCTAGTACTAGACCATTTTTACTAGAGTACTAGACCATTCCCGTACTACTCTAGTACGGGAGCCGGTCGGCCGAGCGGACAGCACACTGGACTTGTGATCCTGTGGTCCTGGGTTCGATCCCAGGCGTCGGCGAGAAACAATGGGCAGAGTTTCTTTCACCCTATGCCCCTGTTACCTAGCAGTAAAATAGGTACCTGGGTGTTAGTCAGCTGTCACGGGCTGCTTCCTGGGGGTGGAGGCCTGGTCGAGGACTGGGCCGCGGGGACACTAAAAAGCCCCGAAATCATCTCAAGATAACTCAAGACAACTAAATTTTTGGGTGAATTAGGTATTAAATTTATTTTGAAGTTAATATTTTTGAGTGTGTGGAACGGATTAATTCAATTTACATTATTTCTTACGCGAAAATTTGTTTCGGGTTGTGAATTTTCAGCTTCAAAACAATCTCTGGGAACGGATTAAATTCGTAAGCTGAGGTACCACTGTACTAGTGTAGTGCAACCAATGCCTAAATATTATTACACATGAATTATTGTATGTTTTGTATTAAAAATCTAAGTCTCTAATATTAAAATTTAATAGTAGTATTTTTGTACTACAGTAGTTACAAAATAACACTAGTTTTAATTTGCAAGTTTATACATCAGCTTTATTTTAGAACCAAAGAAAATGGAATGTTTCAGTAGCATATTTGAGCTTTGGAGGTACGATGATTTGCATCTACTGATGCAAAAGGTAATTTTTTTTTTTTTTTAAGCCCAGACTGATCATTGTTGCCCATCACATAAAATATGGCTCTTACAATCTCTACAGTCTAAGGGTTAATTATGGAAGCTAAAAATAGTGTACTGAGCCACCCCTCTTGCCACCAATTGGTCAGCTGTTATGTATGCTTTGTCAAGTACATACTGATACTAAACCAATCCATCCAAGCTTTACTCCCTCCCAGGATGGCCGCAGGAGAAGCTTTTCAAGTTGGCTCTATCACCACAAACCATTCATTCTTTCAGGTGCTTTTAATCCCTCTACCTACTGCCATTTTATATACCGTTCCTTTTAAAGAAACTGGTCATCTGTTTCTATCGAATGATTCCTTTCTTTTTCACCCTTATACGTCCATCTCATTAAATGATTCTTAGCTTCTATTAACATTTTTGCACAACCTCTGTGTACTGTACTACAGTTGACTTGCTCTATATCTTTTCCTCACCCCATACATTCATATGCACAACTTCCTCATTCCTAAACCTGCACATGTTTAATTCAACTATTTTTCCATAAAAAAAAAAAAAAAAGTTATGTAGTACCTCATGTACTACTGCACTAAGTACTGTAATACTGTTGTATTACTACCATGCTCCTCTGCCAGGTATTACTTTCCCCAGCCATCTTGAGAGATCTTGAGATGAGCCATGTTCACGTTTTTAAAATAACTGTCATATTATCTGTTAAGGGGGCGGTATTCGGGTACAGTAAAGTTGTTCAGTATCAACCATTATTTTTGACTAGTTGTATATAAAAAGGGCTGCAATTGTTCTAAGTTTCAGTACTGTAGCCTAAATAGTAAGGGAGATTTTAAATTTTTTTATTTTTTTTCAACGAATTTTATACATTTTCAAGTGTAAGTTTACAACCACACCTTTCAGATATAATCATTCTATGACACTTTTCCGACACATTAACACTTTCGCCCGAGCATGACGCAGCATTGCGTCATCCGTTTACTGTCGGTAATGCTGGGGATGACGCAGCATTGCGTCATCTACTTTAAATAATCGCCAAAAATCAGGTTTTTATCTGATTTTTTTGGGACTGGTTTTAAAATGCGCGCCGATGTCTTCCCATTTTCCTTGTTGCGCCTCGTGGCCCGAAGGCAGCTCGACACACGCCGTCGGCCCATTGTTTTCACTCCACTGTTGTGACCAACGTCGCCTCCCCTCACATCTCAAACGTGTGAACATTTCAGCTATTTTCCGTGGCTATATTTCTTACTGCGGCTTTAGAAACTATCTACGCTTACTCCACGATGGATAAGGCCCTTCCAGGAAGAAAATTGCGGAAGAAAGGCTTGAAAAGGGCGGGAATTGGGAGTGTAGCTGGAAGGCGAAAGACCTAGGACGAAAATTGAGGTGACCAGAGTAAAAATAGTGAAACATTTTATCGCGTTTGTGCGCTCCTGAGTAACTCATTCGCACTTTCTCTGTTTGCTGCGGGTAATTAGCCGGGCTTTTGGAGTTTATATGCATTTAGTGCTGTAGAGAATTCTACTGCGAACACAATGATACCAAATTTAATCTCGTAGGACGAGAATTAAGGTGACAAAGTTGAAGAGAGTATACACTTTTCAGAATTTACGCGTGCTCCCGTCACACCCTGGGACCCAAATCACACAGTTGAGGGGTGGCACGCGGGGTACGCCAAAGTGTTAACATATAATAAAGGATCTCTTGCAAGGGATTTTCCAAAATGTCTTTAGTTTTCCTAATACAAATAGTCTAAGTTCCCCCCCAAAATTATGCAAATATATCATGTTTATTGCTATTATAAAGTCAATAAATGAACTCAAGATAAAAACGCTTACTTACGATTTTAGAGACATAAAATTTACATATAATGTGTAAGTTTCATGTAAATTGAATAAAAAATTAAAGAGATATTCATTTTCAAGTAACACTCAAGTAAAAAATAAAGTCTAAGGTGTTGCCCTTTGTGGCTGAGGTTGGCATGTAGTTGCCAATTTCCTCCAAAATCGGCACCCTTACAGATAGGCATACGTGCAGTCAGGTGTACAAGTTTCATGCAAATCGCCCTATAAAAAAAAAAATTGCCTTTTTTTTTTAACTAAATTTTTTTTTAATGAAACTAATTATAATTTGTTTTTAATATATGCTATTGTGATAGATGAGAGTCATAGACATGATTTCAGTTGACATTTTTGTTTGATAATTGTTTTTGACCATTTTGTAAAATTTGACAATTCAATATTTTTTTCCTCCCTTCCAATTTATGCTACGATGCTGAGACTTGGACCAAATGAAACCCTTTTCATATACAACTTGTCAAAAAAGTTTGATTGAAATTGAACGAGTTTTTATTTATTGCATATTTTGGGAATACCGCCCCCTTAAGAAAAATGTTCCTCTTACCCTTCGACAAATATACCCATACTATTGTCACACAACATGGCCTCAACTCTCAAATAATGATACCTATCAAAAGAAAAGCCAGTAAAAATGATTGAGTAATGAGAGGCCAGACTGCAAAGGAACAAGAAAAACGCATTATGCATGCCCTCACAAACGGTCGGAATGCTTCAAAAAATATTACAAACTAATTTGTACAAGTTAATAGTAAAAGTATTAGCTTGGTAAACATTTATAAAAGTAAAAATGCTTTATATATTTTTAATATTTACAAAAAAATTCAAGATTAGCAAAAAGAAAAATATACCATTGGATGGAAATTACTTTGTGTCTTCCCCCTCTGGATCCAGATTTTCTTGTACATCTAGATTTGGGAGGAAAATCCAGTAGGTGGGTTTGATCTCTCATTCAGAGGGATATGTTATAGGAACATTTAGATTTGGGAGTACACAAAATCTTACTAAATCAAATGTAACTTTTGCAATTTATATCAAAATATGAAATCATTTACAACACTTATATAAATAGTATAATTATGACAACACCACACACCTTTTTTTTATAAATAAATAAAAAAAAAATTTATACATATATACATATAGGGGTGGTAGGAGAAGATAATATTAGTGTTCAGTGAGAAACCACAAGGTCTCCTCTGAATACTTTTTATTTTCTTCTCCGAGGCTATGGGTCCTTCTATACATTATTTATTATATATATATATATATATATATATATATATATATATATATATATATATATATATATATATATATATATATATATATGTCGTACCTAGTAGCCAGAACGCACTTCTCAGCCTACTATGCAAGGCCCGATTTGCCTAATAAGCCTAGTTTTCATGAATTAATGTTTTTTCGTCTACCTAACCTACCTAACCTAACCTAACCTAACGTTTTCGGCTACCTAACCTAACCTAACCTATAAAGATAGGTTAGGTTAGGTTAGGTAGGGTTGGTTAGGTTCGGTCATATATCTACGTTAATTTTAACACCAATAAAAAAAAATTGGCCTCATACATAATGAAATGGGTAGCTTTATCATTTCATGAGAAAAAAAAATAGAGAAAATATATTAATTTAGTAAAATTTGGCTTATTAGGCAAATCGGGCCTTACATAGTAGGCTGAGAAGTGAGTTCTGGCTACTAGGTACGACATATATATATATATATATATATATATATATATATATATATATATATATATATATATATATATATATATATATATATAGCCAGAAGTGAGTTCTGGCTACTAGGTACGACATATATATATATATATATATATATATATATATATATGTCGTA